>NC_079366.1:17255705-17300705 GCF_021018895.1 Seriola aureovittata
GTCAGAAATGAGTCTCTTGCAGAAGTCCCACCCTTTTATTACAAGTACTGTGCCTCCCTGCATTACTGTTTCAGAAGCTGAGGGGAAATTTTTAATAGAATCATAGGATGGTGACAAGAGGGACTTTCACTCTGCCACTGATTACTCTGAATTTCTTGTTACCGTAGGGAAAAAACCTGAACTTACTGTTCACTGTTCACTTATAAATAGAGAAGCTGAGAAGTTTCTTCTTTTGTCCTTCTCCTGTTTCACGATCTATTTGTGCTTCATACCTGCTCGTATTGTCACCTCTGTGTGTGGATCACAACCATAATAGAACAACTGCTTGACCTCCAGTTGAACTACATCACAATGCTAACCTGGATTAAAAAACACACCCTCAAAGACACACACACACACACACACACACACACATACACAAACACACTCCCCACCTGCCTGCAGTCTCTTTGTTTCTTTGGAGCCAGGCGAAGGGTGAGGCTTTAGTCGTCATGTTCACACCCTTCCTGACCCAGCAAGCAGGCATCCTGCTCTCCTATTGGTCTGCTCCCCATCTGGAAGGTGTGTGTATGTGTGCACGTGTGTGTGTGCACGTGTGTGTGTGTGTGTGTGTGTGTGTGTGTGTGTGTGTGTGTGTGACCTGATTAAAGTCCACAGTCTGGAGACAAGTTAGCCTTTAATTATTAACAAATGGGTAAGCACACACACACACACACACACACACACACAGACTCCCTTAGGGTACATTCTTTGACACTTCATGTTGCCGTAATGCTCCAGTGACCCCCCCCCCCCCCACACACACACACACACACACACACACACACACAGACTCCCTTAAACACAATCATTTAGGCACAAACAGAGTCATCTCAGCTGCACCTGGTTATTCAAAGCTAAGGTAACTGGAACTGGAACCTTTGAAACCTCACACACTTTTGATCCAAACACTTGACAGCCCTCAATAGCTGGTGTGTGCGTTTGTCTGTGTGTGTGTGTGTGTGTGTGTGTGTGTGTGTGTGTGTGTGTGTGTGTGTGTGTGTGTGTCTGTGTGTCTGTGTGTGTGAGAGAGGTTTCACTGTCTAGTCTTTGACACTGAACAGTTTCTAGCCCCATCACACCTGGAACTGGCTGTGTTCTCGTAAAATGTCACGTCGTAAATTTGTCTCTAGCATTGTTTGAAAGTGTCAGGCATTTTCACGACACACCCGCCGTTAAGTGGAGTTTGACGGACAACATTTGTTTGTTAGCATGATGGACAGATTGGCAGTGTGAGAGAAAAGGTCCTCTGGTGGAGATTGTGAAAGTACACAGGAGGAGAAGACGTGAAAAATCTGACAGAAAATCTTTTTTTTATGGCTATTGTGTGACATGATTTACTGGAAGTGACGTCGAGTGTGCTCAGACACACACACACACACACACACACACACACACACACACACACACACACACACACACACACACACGCAAACACACACACACACACACACACACACACACACACGCAAACACACACAAACACACACACACACACACACACACACACACATACACACACACACCTCAGACGGTTTCCAGTCACTTAACTACAGACCCTCGTTGAGCCTTTTCCCTCTACTTTAGGTGATTTACTTTTCACCACTTCTCAAGGAGTGTGTGTGTACGTACATGAGTTGTTCAGAAGTTTTGCGGTTTATTTTGTTTTCGTCTGCCGTGGAAATAAACTCCTTTATATAAGTTACTGATGATATTTTTTTTTTAAAAGCAAGGCAAGTGACCAGGGTTATGGACACTGGTGGAACGTAACAGAAGACATTTACTAAAGTAGGCTCCTGTACTTTCGTATAATTTTGAGGTATTTGTACTTTATTTGAGTATTTCCATTTTATGCTGTACTTGATATTTATATCACACTGGACGACAGAGGGAAATATTGTACTTTTTTTTAATATGATAAAACTATGAAATACAACCCCTTTATAAAGATTAAACCAGTGGCCCACTACCTTTTTGGCCTTTGACCCCTCTCAAAAAGAGCAGTGTCCAGTTGAGGCCCCTTTTTTGAAGGCCACAGAGGTCAAACTCCGATATTTCACAAAAACGGTAAACGTTAGGGAAAAGTATTAAAACTGAATCCAAATTTATCAAGCAAAAATATGTATTTTCTTTGCTCTGACACCATAAATCATCTCACAACCCCCTGGATTTAGCTTGTGACCCTTACAATAGAGTATTTCTTCAATGTTGTACTGGTATCGTTACTTAAGTAAAGGATCAGAGTATTTCTTCCAGAACTGGTTACAGACCATTACTGGTCTCTACATTGAACCATACTGAAGAGGAAAGTAAATGAAGAGATCAAAATGTGAATTTAGCCTGTAAATGTGTTATTGTGTATTAACTGTGTGTATTGACGCCCGTGTGTGTGTATGTGTTTTATTTTGTAGGAGCTTGGCCTGTGCAGCCATGCTGATGTATGATTACCCTCTGAAGACAGACATGGAGACGGTAAGGCACGTGTGTGTTTGTGTAAATGTAGCTTTGGGTACTTGTGTGTGTGTGTTGAGTGCTCCTATCATGCCCGGACATGTTTTTAATGCCATACAGTATCTCTGACCCCTGCACACACATGCACCTCTTCACACACCTACACACACTCCTGCTACGTGTCTAGACAGAGTGGTTCCCACATTCCAGCTCTTCCTGGACAAACAGGCTTCTGTACAGTGGGTATTTGCATACAATGGGTACACACACTGCCAGGCAGAAGGCTAATGAACACACACACAAATGTACTGTACTGTAAGACATAACAGTTATCTGCTCCCAAACAGAAATGGGTTTAAAAAATTTTTTTGGCTGGCTGAAGGTGTTTGTGTGGCAGAAACATGTTTTCCCTGTTATTGAATGGAGAACGGAAATTTTTAACTCCCTGCTCTTTTGTCCTCCTTTGCTGCTTCCTTCTCCTGTATCCTCTCTTTCTCTCTCGCTCACAGTCATTCTACTCTTCGTTAGTGAAAACCCCGGAGCCATACAGAGTGATCTTCCCCCATCCCGCCCCCCTCTACCACGCGCACATGCACACCTTCACCCAGTCCCACTCCCCCAGCAACCCCACACACACCCAGCTGGAGCCAGTGGACCTGTCACTCAGCAAGCGCTCCTCCTCCAGCTCCTCTTCCTCCTCCCCTCCATGCTCCTCCGCTTCCTCCCCGGCCTCCTCGCGGAGCTCCCCGCCCTCGCCTTACAGCATGGCGAGCCGCGCCTCCCCCCGCTGCTCCCCTCCACACTCCCAGCTGCGCTCCTCGCCCTCCCACGGCGTCCCGCCGCCCAATCCCTCACTTCCGTACCCAACCATGGTGGCTCCTCTCATCAGCTCGGGCTCCGGGGTCATCCAGGGGTCAGGGGTCATGGTGTCTCCAGTCATGGTTCCTTTGTCTGTCCTCTACTCCTCGCCTCTCCACCTGCACCAGCCAATAATGGTGAGCCCACCTGTTGCCTGTGACGACGACCATCATCGAAGCAGAGAGCACAAAACAGGTGAGACCTCATTTATTGTTTTACTCAGTTCAATTTCTACTTCTATTAATTCATTTTAGGTTTATTTGATTTGAGCTTTAACATGAGACAATGTATATGTTGGTAAATTATTGTACATGAAACAAACAAAAAATCTTACAGAAATCTGACAAAATAACAACAAAAAAAACATTAAAATTTACCCAACATATGTCAAACTTTCTTCTTCAATGTACACATACCTTTTACTGAAAATGAAGAAGTGCCTCTCGTTCCTCTATTCTTAGAATAACATTTTAGGCTGATTCTCGTTTCTTAGGGAAGCCATGTTTTTTTGGTTCTTTTTTCTGCGGTCAGCAGAAGGTCATTTAAAGATTTTCAGAAATCACCATCCCCACAATCTGTCATAGAGACAGATACAATTTGAGAATTTCTTTTTAATTAAATAAAAGTAAAAATTATATAGTAGTTATAAATATATTTCACTCTGGATTAAAGCGGTGGTCTGACCAATATTGCCATCCTTAAAGCCACACCGCTAGCATGGCTAGTTTAAAGATATTTTTGATAAATCCAAATTTAAAGGAAAAACCTTAAAATTCTGACCTAGTTAGAAGTTATTAACAGAATATTAATGTGAGTAAATCTCGACCATACTGACCAGCTCATATCCGCTGATTGTTTTACATCTACCCAGTTCATTCCACGAAGCCCATGGAGCTGCGAGGCGATACCCACGATTTGCACAAGCCAATCAAAACAGAGCCTTGCCCTGAGTTCACTCATGACCCCCTCAGCAGCCATGAGATGAAATCATCCGTCATCAGGATACCACACGAATACGAGTGAGTAACACACCAATAGACTCATACAGATTTTGAAAGAAGCACCAAAAGTGTCACAAGTTTTACTGTCTGCTGCAGCGCTTCCCCTTTAACTTTATATGGAAGTGGTGGTCAGAGGGTGCAGTTCCAAGACGAGGGATGGGTATCATATTAGATTTTTCGATACCAGGATTTAGGTCCTGATATCAAAGCAGTCCTTGATTTGTTACCATAGTGCAATGGTTCTCAAACTGTGGGGCGGACAAGGCTAACGGGCAAGGAAAATCTAATTCTAATCTAATTCATGAAGGAACACTTACCAATAAAGAGTGCTGCACACAATGTATTAAGGCAGCAAAACAACATACACTGTACAAGTTGGACAGGTTCTTGACCAGAGAGAAAAGACTCTTGATGAGTGTCCCCAAAAAAGTAGTTTAAATGAAGTCATCTGAACCTCACACATTAGTCCAGTCCAAAACATGATAGACCTTATCTTGCACTCAGGTTTACTGTCGTTGTTGCTGCGGATCTGTGTGAATTGTGTCTAAAACTTGGGCAAAGTTTAATTTTTCATGCTACAGTAATTCTTGTGAATAGTTCCCCGGGGAAAATGTGCAAAGTCCTAGTCTCTCTGTTTTCTCTTTTCTTTCCTGCAGTGGGAATGTGGGTTAGCAGAAGTTCACTTTAAAAGAAGCTCAGAGATGAGTTTCTAATTTACAGAGATAAAACCGTACCAGTAACACAAAAACAACAACAACACGGACACACTGACTCTACTGTATGGTGGGGTGTGTCAGATTCCCTCATTCCTCTGTGGCGCCTTTTATTCTCTTATTTCCCGTCTTGTTTGCACGTCTCATTGCAGAGTTCATATCAGCCATCTCATTCCTGTCACCTCCTCCATTCCTCTTCACATCTCTCCTTTCTTTCTCCTCCTTCCTTCGCTCGACGCTTCCTGTGTTTTTTAGCGCTCATTGTCCGGCATCTCCCATTCCTGGTTGCCCTCCCCTCCGCTCTGCTCCTCCCTTCCTGTTACTCCTCTCCTTCCCACTTCCTCCTCCTCCTCACCTCCTTCATCTTTTGCAAAGTAACGGCTTTTCCTCAAAGAACTGAAAGCAGGTCAGATGTAGACGTAAGAGTCAGGGAATGTGCCAGTTGTGTCAATGCCAGTTAGTTCTTGCTTGTCTTGTACTGTAGTTGTAAAGGTGGTTGCCTATCACCGTGCCAACTGTGAAATAATTAGACCCTAAAGAAAGTGGGCGTGTCTTTATCCGTCATCACCTCTGAAAACACACTTGCATATGAACAATATAAATATGCTGTATGTATACGGTAAAGAGGTCAAGTTTTCTCAGTGTGTATAATAATGATGGTTTGGCCTATGTGTGTTTCTATGTGTGTGTGTGCCTGCGTGTGTGTGTGCGTGTGTGTGTGCGTGTGTGTGTGTGTGTGTGTGTGTGTGTGTCTGTATTCTTTAGCAGGGGATTTTCTGCACATTCCTTTTACACAGAACTGATCTGTGAGGGATTCATATTTCAACACTCAACACCTGCTCTCAACTGCCACTTACGCACACCCACATGCACACCCACACACACACACACACACACTTTAATGATGGCTCTTTAAGTGCAGAAAGACAACTCTTTCTTGTTTCCTTTTTTGAACGTAAAACACTCCTCTGTTCCTTCTCTACTATTCTTTTGTATCATATTCTGTTATTGATTGGTGAATTTATGTTATACTTTTGTACAGAATTGCTTTATTGACCACACACCCACACACACCCACACACACACACCCACACACACATACACGCACACACACACACACACACACACACACACACACACACACACATCTGCTTGGGCTCATTGAAGTTGAGTGTGTGACCAGAAAGATTGCAAAGTTGTATCTACTATTTCCCAGTTTTTTCCAGCTAGCTTTTCTGACTTTCAGCTGTGCGTCAACTTTCACATTAAATGAAATTCCAGTGAATGAATTGTTAAATGACGACCACAAAAATGCGAGGTGACAGGACAAAAGTAAGGCGTGGTGGACTGGAAAAAGGCGAGCGGCATTTTTCAACTTCCTGACTAGTAGAAGTTGTTATTGCATTGGAGAGAAGCTGCCACCAAATTAAACTTGCATTTAGATTTCAACATCATGAAGGAGGCAGCTGCTACAGCGCCCTCTCCTGGTCAGATCAGACAAAGACAGGTGAAGTGGTGAATAGCAGTTGACTCATCACAGCATCTTTTTTTCTCTCTCTCTCTCTCTCTCTCTGTGTCTTAGGGGCAACAACCCATCAGTAATAGTTCATTCGGGCACAAAGCATCCTCTCCCTGCTGACTCTCCTGATTCACTGAAAAAGCGACGAATTCACCGCTGCGACTTCACCGGCTGCAACAAAGTGTACACCAAGAGCTCTCACCTCAAAGCACACCGCAGGACACACACTGGTGAGAGGCTTCACACACAAGCTTTATTTTTACTCAGCTGTGTTAACATCTTAATCCTCTTTTATACACCTTATTAATAATCATCCTCTTAATTTTTCCTCTCTGTGTGCAGGTGAGAAACCCTACAAGTGCATGTGGGAAGGCTGCACGTGGAAGTTCGCCCGTTCAGACGAGCTTACGAGACACTTCCGCAAGCACACAGGAGTCAAACCGTTCCAGTGTCCCGACTGTGAACGCAGCTTCTCCCGCTCTGACCACCTGGCTTTGCACAAGAAACGCCACCTCCTGGTGTGAAACAGTGCTGGGGGCAACTTGAAAGGAACTCGGCGCTGGTTTTCTACGTCGGACTGTACCACTTTGACTTGAGGTTTTTTGTTTTTAAAGAGCTGGGCTTAAACATTGGACTCCAACGGGGAGTGGGGAAATGTTCCTCAGGGTGCAAGTTTTCACCTCATTAGCCTGAATAATGAGCTGGTGTTATCCATCAGATTTATCATCAGCTCTTTTTGACATTGTAATAGAATTGTAGGTGTTGTACCAGACCTCTGATCAACTACGGAAAGTCCAGACCCTTTTTTTAAGAAGAGGCTGCAACATCTCAGCTGGCCTGAGAACAGCGCCCTCTTGTGGCCACAGAACCAAACTGCATTGACACCCGCTGTTGAAGCCACACAGCATGCTCAAGCTTCTTTTTGCATTTTTTCTGCATGCATTCAAGTAAGAATTGTGGACCTACACACACACACACACACACACACACACACACACACTCACACACACACACACACACACACGTGTCACTTGCTAGCTAGGCCAATATAATGTGAAACTCTCCAGAATGTATCATATCACATCTACTGTGCATTGTGTCATACTTCAGCTTTCTTTCATCAGCGCAGCTACCTGTGACATAACGCTAATGCTAACTCCTCCTTCATGGACCGACCACAAAAAAAAACACCACACACCTCATCTGCCTCTACCAGCTTACATCATGAAGGTAGCTAGAGGTAGCTAATGCTCGCATTCCCTTGTACATACATGCAAATGTTTAACGGCACACACAGCAGAATACATGCACTTAATAAAAGCAGCTCAGCCTCTGTCTTGTGTGCTTTTGGTATTTGGGTTGAAAAAAACGGGGACTGTGGGTCTCATTCATTGTCAGAGTGAAGTCTTTTTTATGTTTTCATTCAGAAATGTGAAAGTTGCTGCACAGGGGCATTATTGTGTTAGTGAGGAAAAGACACCACTCGGTTGGTTTAGGGGTAGAAGCAATGAATTGTGTTTTACCAATGTTTTATATCACAGTTTATGTATCTATAAACTATTGTTTGGTTTGTGATGTGACAACGTGGTAGCCTTTTTTCATTGTATTACGATTTTATATGGGGAAAATACAAAGTGCAAAGCAGGGAAATTTGCTCAATAATTTTTGTTTTTCAGGAGCAGATGAGTTTTATTCCAGTATACCTTACAGGATATCTTAAATAGGATATTTTGAAAGAAAATGACATTTAATTCCACAGTGTTGAATATTGCAATAGACCATTATGATTCCAATCAAAGGTTGTAAAATAACAAATTATTTTCTACAACACCCTCGTCTTTTTTAAATGCCATCACCACTTTAGAGAGCATGACTTTTTTTTTATAGCTTCTGGAGAACAAATAGTTTTGTGTATAGCAGCGTCTTTGTACATCTTTAATGTGCACTTTATATACAAATATACAACCATATATATATAAAACATTCCCAAAGCCAAACATTTTTAAATCAGTTTGCTCTATTCACAGATCTGCTGGTCAGTTTGACAGTTTGATCTTTCTAATTATGTAATACATGAGGAAGGTGTGACCCTTTCTTTCAGTCACATGCACACAATCAAACACACATACATACCGAATGTAGCGGCTCAACTGATCTGCATTTGCTCCTGGATACTCTTTGCAGTTTTTGCTTGTATATGTTTTTGTATCTCTGCAAATATAAGTTTCATATATAAATATATATATATATCTATATAGATATATATAATTGATTGTTAGAATGAAAGGGCAATTAAAGGTTTTTATTAAGCATGATTTTGATACTCTCATAATAATGGATATTATACATTTCTATACTGTTGTGTCTATAATAAACCCTATCTCTTTTTAATCTAAATGTTGGCTATTCAAAGGGAACATGTTAAACTGTGAATATGTAACTGTACAGGTTTATCTGCAATTTTGCATTTATTTTAAAACAGAATATTCATACCACTTAATAAACTTATTGGCAATATTTGCAGAATGGAGTGCTGTGTCTTCAATTGTGTGTGTGGTTGTTCTGAAGTGGTTATCGAATTTGTTAGAAATGAAATGTAACTAAGTGAATTTATTTAGGTACTTATACTTCATAGAGGTACTTTCTGTTTTACTTGAGTGTTTCCATTTTATGCTACTTCTACTTCATTTCAGAAGGAAATATTGTATGTTTTATTCCACCACATTTATCTTACAGCAATAAAACTAGTAGTAGTAGAATAAGAATTTAAATACATCATAATCTCATAAAAGATAACTTTTTTTTTTTTAATTAAAGTACAAACAGTACAAGTTTATATTTGACAATATTTAAGTTATGCTTGATATTCAACGCATAATTACGCATAATTACAACAATATACATAAATACAAAGGATACATTTTGCACAATGAGTATTCTTACTTTTGATACCTATAGTCAATTTTGCCGCTATTTTACATGCGTAAATGTTTTAATGTGGAACTCATTTCTCTAGCATAATGGAGTATTTTTATACTGTGGTTGGCTGTGGCTACTTTTTATCTTAATACTCCCTCCACCACTCCTACACAACGCACACAAACACACAGTTAGAATAATGATCTTCCCCGTTACAAATTTGAGTAATTAAGTAAAGCAAACAGCAGCAAAACAGAGAGGTTACTAGTTGTAGTCTTTTGAAAGACCCCACTTCCCACTTCGTCACTATGTATGTCGGTAGATGATTTGTTATGAGAAACTATAGTTAGATGTAGTCTTCGTGTGTTTTGTGTAGGCCATGTACGTGGCTGCCTCAGTTATTTGGCTTATTTCATCGGTACCCCATCAATGTGTATCACAGGAAGAAAAGTTGGGCTCGTCCGGGATTTGAACCCGGGACCTCTCGCACCCTAAGCGAGAATCATACCCCTAGACCAACGAGCCGCCGTATTCGATCTTCGAAAAATTGCAGGTTATAATATCACAAAATCCACGAAATATTGTGTTTTTCCGCTGTTTTTCTACAGTTATATACTATACCTCCTGTTGTCGAGCTTTTTGACTCGACGTGCCGCGACTCTGAACCACATTTACTGTATTTCTTAGTCAGACATCAGTGTCCAGGCGAAGCGAGATGACTCACTCCTGCTCACTTCCCTTTTCGCCGTAATCCTTCGAGAGGCTGGACAGCGTGAACACGGTCAGACACACTTGAATTTAACGTTTTTTTTTTATGGCAAGTGGCAACGTGATTTGGCCATAAACATTAACAAAGTATCTAGTAGTTGTATTGTGATTATCGTTCTCCTAATCTAACGAACTTGTACTTACAATAAGCATTTAAAAAAGGCCATGAGGGTGAAACTGAAGGGAAAGCATCTGCTCACGATATTATTTACTTTATTATTTACTGCACGTAAGTACAATTCTGAGGTACTTGTACTTTATTAGAGTATTTTGCATTTTATACTACTTTATATTTTTACTACATTTCAATTCAAAGGCAAATTTTGAACTTTTTCTACGACTTTAGTTACTTTGCAGATTCAGGTTATGAATGCAAAATATTAATCAATAAATCGATAAGGTACATACAAAATAATACAATATAGATATTTAATTTCCATATGTACATGACACAAAACAGACATACATAAAAATAAACTGCGTGTGTTTGTATACTTACCACATAATATTCCTAAATGATAGAACAGAATGGCAGATATCATATTTCAAGTAACATTTAGCGTGAGAATATGTTGATGTACTTTTCTTTTTTTCTTTTTCTTTTCTTTTCTTTTTCTTTTTTTAACAAAAAACTGTGTAAACTGCAAATCCCCAAGCTATTGAGATCCACAAATGCTTTTTTTGCCTCACAAATAGAAAATTGATTCACAAATGCCTTTCTGAAAGTTGTAAATGTTTGGAAGATATTCACAAATGTTTTTCATTTATTTGTAAATTAATTGAATGTATACACAGATACGTTTTATAGGTGGAATTCGTTTGTGTATTTGCAGATCCGTTTTATATTTTTGTGAGTTTACACATTTCCTTTTTTAGATCTGTGGAAGCTGTTTTATATTTACAGATTACACATTTACACACGGCTTGTCAATCTATTCACACAAATAACACTGAGACAAATCTACCTCCATAGGAATTGCACTTTCTATTTAAATTAGCTGCTGTATTAATTGGCTTGTTTAGCGGATTGAACTGTGTTGGTTTACTGTCCAGTAGACTTGTGGCAGGGATTCATTTTGACGGTTGTTACTCTTTGGTGCAGTCACCTACCGGCCTGCCGACGTGGCGGGGCGGAAGAGGAGCCGCTAGCTGGCACCAAACGGGTGAGTTGCACTGTCACTTTCATAAAAACAAAACTGTCTTTGAGCTTTGTAAGTTTTCTTTCACTGTAACAACAGAAAGACACAAATCTGCAACTAGCTGAAAATGAAGTTTTCACGAATACGCTGCAGTGCTGAGAATGTGTTTGTGAAACTCGTCAAAATGATAACAATCCTCTGAATAATAGCCTAATTGTCATATCGCTTTGAAATAGAACAGTGGTCTTTGTTGACTGTCCGTCGTATATTGTTCTGTATGTTGTCAGGCTGCAACTATTTCAAATCATGGTGTTAAAATAAGTACAGGAGGCTTTGTGGAAAAAGCTCGTAGTGATTGATTTAATGATGGATTTATTTTATTTGGTTACTATGCTACATACATATGTTTGTCACCACAGGCTGTCATCGCAGTTAATGCATCAAATGTAACATTTTAAGTATTTTTCTGCTCCAGAATAAAAGAAAATAGTTACGTTATAGGCTACTTATTCGACCTTGTATTTCCAGGCTGTTGCAATGTATCTTTTCTCTTTTTCTGGACAAATATTTATTTACCATCTTATACATACAGTGTGTCAGAGACAACAATTTGACAATTTGCTGCCAGGAAACCGCCATAAACAAACTCAACAGTGATAGAAAACAAGAGGATGGCAGTAATCATATGAAAACATGTACAGCAAACCACCAGTAGATGGTGACATTGAAGATGAAATGACAACAGGTGGTGTGGTTTAGTACAGTATCTTATGATTTCTCTGACTCAGTTCTCACAGCAGTTTCAAAGTGCAAAACTTAACACATTTTTTGTAAGTTTTTGTCTCATTAATCTCACTTACCATGCAACATTTAAAGTGTCTCAATAAAGTTTTAAATAATGACCTATTATGATTCATTGCATCAGTTTACAATTTCTCTCTATCTACCACAAAGTTTGTACTTTTAGTCACAAGACATTAAAACAGCTGTAACTGTAATCTTCTAATATTGCCTTGAGATAACCTCTGTTGTGATTTGGCGCTATATAAATAGAAATTGACTTCACTCGACTTCACTAAAGTAATATTGTAATGCCAGGAAGCATAAAACTGTAAACCTTATTTTACACTACACCAACGTAAACTAAATACATTACAACATTTAGACAACAAAGAAAATAAAACAAATATATAAACCAGCGGGGGTGAAGTAAGTGATGTTGCAATGGTGGTCACCTGAGTAATGCTGTGTGAATAATGAGAAATGTTTGCAAACATGCTGAATTGATTTAGTGATTTTATTTGAACTTTGTGCCAGTACGAGGTGGCTGCAGTCTAAAGTATGTGATCTAGCGTTTTGCTGTTTTTATGTTAAGAAGGGCAGTTGTGTGCTTTGCGTTAAGAGTTTTGCACATTGAAATTAGAGCTAATAGTCAGTTGATTAATTGAAAATTTGACTGACAAAAAATTTATCATGATTCAGAGGATCAAAATTTCAGTCAATTATCAAGAAAACAATATCAAAAATGCCCTACAGTGTGAGAATCTGATCATTTTAACATTATAAGCTGAAAATCTGGGGATTTTGTGGAGTGATATTTGGACAAAACAAGGCATTTGAAGAGACCACCTTAGGCGCAATAGAAATGTGATGGAGATTTTTTTCTACCAAATAATCATCAGCTGCAGTCCTAAAGGAAACTCAGTTATGAAAATGAAATTAAGCCAAAAGCAACTGAAAACTAATGTAAGGTGTTGGGTATTCATCATATACCAGAACACAACCAAAGATCTCCTCTTCTCTTACAGATCACCATGTCCCAGGCTGCCCCCTCTGATGCAGACCCCTCTGCAGACACCACCCACCCACCTGACCAACCCCCCCACACTGAACCCGGCTCCTGCGAGGATGTCCCAGCAGCCCCTGCACCGCCCTCAGCCACTCTGCAGCCTCCTTTGATCCCTGAGAGTTTCAGCCCCCCACAGTCCACCGAGGAGACGACCACAGAGGACCCCACCACCGCGACTGACATTTCACAGGGCCAGACTGACCAACTAGAGTGTGTCGCCGAGGATCAGGTGGTTGAATGTGACCAACCAGTGAGCCTGGAGCCAGACACAGAGGCTGCAGAGGAGGATGCAGAGGTTTGTAGCACTAGTTTCTCCCTACTTGTTGAGTTTTGATTATATTTTCTTGACATACAGTGCATACTATAATCTTCAATTTGGGATTTCTGAGGCCAATACTGATATTGATATTTGATATTATAATCTGGTAATTACATATAAATCTCCTTGTCTTTTTACAAATCATGCATACAAGAGTCATGTTTTCAAACGGATATAGTTAATGTATGTGTGTGTGTTTGTGTGGACAGAGGTCACTTGAGGAGAGAGACAAAGGCTGGGGAGGTTGGAGTTCATGGGGAAAATCTCTTCTGACTAGTGCCACCTCCACAGTGGGTACGTCTTCTGCTCTTATTTCTGTTCCTCTATGTCAACTTTCCTCATCAAGCCATTTTTTCCTTTTCTTTCTTGTAGATTCCACTGTCTCCCCATTCTCTGTGAGTTTTTAACTTTGTGTGTGTCCGTGTGCAGGTCATAGCCTGACCTCAGTAAAGGTGAAGGCAGGAGAGGCTCTGCGTCTCCACAGGACCTCAGTAGGAGAGGAGGTGCGAGAAGAGGAGGAGGGGGCAGAGGTGAAGAGAGATGAAGGAGGAGAGAGTGGAGAGGCTGACTTGTCCAGTTCAGGGGAGTCTTCTTCTGTGATTGCAACAGCTTCTAGCAGAGGTGTTTTCTCTACAATCACACATGCTGTGCAGAACACAGTGAGTGACTACACACACACACACACACACACACACACACACAAAACTTTGACTTTCTAATATATATGATGCCTCTTCTTCTGCCCTTACTATGCTTGTAGGTTCGTAGCTATGCAGTGAGCTAAACATGCTTCTAGTAAAAGTTTAAGATTTGTAGTTTTCACTGTAAAAATGAATTAATGTTGTAATAAGAAAAATGGATTCACAATTCAACTGACTAGCTGTAAAAGTAGCTGCATTGTTCCTCATGACAGAGTACAAACATGTAAAAGAGCATTAACAGTTAGCCCAATATTAAATTAACAGTTACCTTGAATGCTGTAATGTAGCAACACATTCGCTTCAGACAACTAGAGTTGTGGTTCACTACGAAAAAACCCACTAACTTAATAATGTCAAATTTACAGCAGAAATCACAGAAGTGTCTACAGAACATGTTCCAACTCGGCCATGTGGGGATAGATAAAAGGGAAAAATGCTGGATGTAAAAATGAACTGCGACTTCTGTGGAATGTTGCTAGCAGTGGTCGCTATAGCAACAGAATGTTCAAGTGAAACTAACTGCTGGTGGCAGAGTAATAAGTTACTATGGTGACTAAGAGCCAAAATTCTGAGATAGCAACTCAAAATTGAAAATTTGTATGTCAAAATGTTTACTAGCTTACTAAATTAGGCTGTGTTTGAAATCACTCTTTTTTTTTTAAATACAGCACACTATATTTACTGTGTGAAATTTACTCCCACAATGGAACAAAAAAATGTAGTGCCCATGACATATACTGTAGCTACACTACATTCTGCTTATTTCTGCTAATCACACAATGAAGTGCTTTATAATGAAAAGTACAGTCGGAGGGCATTGCTCCCATAATGACACAAAATGATGATGAAGTGTCAAAATCTCAATTTGCTGCTCACTACAGAACTATGAACTGAGTGTCTCTTATGTAGAGAGTAGTGAGGTTGTAAACAAGGGAGTGATTTTGGACACAGCAGTAGTCCCCAAGTCCACATGTTGATTCAGTATCTCATAATTTTGGATTCAGTGGTTTATGTAGTAATTCTAGTTATTAGTTTTATTCATGTATGTCCCATTATTTTTGTCTCTCGAAGGGTAAGTCAGTGATCAGTGGAGGTCTGGATGCCTTGGAGTTCATTGGAAAAAAGACCATGACTGTTCTTGCTGAGAGTGACCCGGGTTTCAAAAAGACCAAAACCCTGATGCAGAAGACTGCATCACTAAGTCAGGTATGTAGACTTTCACACACACAGCCCACTTACAGTCTCAGACAATAAAAACAATACATCTCCTCCTATCAGATAAATAATTTAAAACTTGTGTATTGTGTGTCTGTGTGGACAAAATAAGTTGGTGCTTTTCAGTGGAAATACACATTCTCTAATTTCTCTCAATGACAGCTGTGCTGCAGTGTTATATTACAGTTTTACTGTGATTTTTCAGATGTTGAAGGAAGCCAAGGAGAAGGAGCGCGCACGTCTGAGCAACCAGCCAATCAGTGCACCCACTGCTCACTATGGTATTCTGTTTGACGACTACCAGGGTTTGTCACACCTCGAGGCCCTGGAGATCTTGTCCAATGAGAGTGAGGCCAAGGTAAGGCACCAGTGTGAGGAATACAGAGAACTTTGCCCAAACACAGTCTGTTTAAAATAGTGTTCATTAAGCTGCATATATCTGCTCTTAGGTTCAAGCATTCCTGTCGTCCCTGGTGGAAGAGCAGCAGGAGGAGGTGAAGAAGGAGCTGATTTTAATCAAGGATATTTTCATCAAGCAAGAGGAAGAGGAAGAGGAGGAGGAGGAGGAAGGAGAGGGAGAAGGAGAAGGAGGACAGACGAAGGATAATGGTGATCTAAGTTCCCAATTACACTCTTCTACCCCCCTATGTGAGTGACCCAGACCAAATAACCAGACCTGCTGGAGGAACAGGTGGTCCCTGAACACTGACCCGGGATCAGTTGGCCTCATTATCATTTTCTGTTTAAACTCTTGCAGAGGGACACGTTCAAGTTCTGACACTGGATCAGAAGTTTGGGATCAAAACTGACATTTCACTTTGGTTGAATTTTCCTTTTAGTCTTATACTGTAGTTCAGTATCCATATCTGGGCTTTTAGCTGACTCTATTGTTTTTTGTCAACATTATGCTATAATCACATATTACATTAATTGTGAGTAGAGCAGAGCACTTGGCAGGTAGGTTGTTTCAACCATCTACCCCATTCTCTATCACTATCACAACCAGTGATACACATTTTACAGGAAGTAGATGATGATATGCAGCTTGACTTTTCTGACAGCTTATTAAGATGAACAGTACACACTTTTCTGAAGGCCAAAACAAATAGAAAACTACAAGCCAAAAAAATAGTTGACTGCGCTGCTAGCCATCTGTCTCAGACTGTCACGTACAGTCTAACTCCTGCTCATTTAACCAGCCGGAGAAACAAGACAATCCTGCCTGATGACAGGTACCTTAGGGGCTGAAAATTATTATCCAGGAGTGGTTGATTTATAAACTGCAATATCTTTCACAACCTTTCAAAATGATACATTTATAGCAAACATGACAAGAAGGTAAATATTCCAGCCACTAAATGAGTTAACCAGAATTGAAATAGAAATCTTAAATGATGACAACAATAAATCACATGTCAGTCTCTGCCTGTTTCACTATATAGTGATACAAAAATCAGAGTCAGGAGCAGAACAACAGCCTAACAGCCAGCAGGGATTCGGTTTGGACACTTAAGAGGAGAAGCCGAGTCTCAACACAGAATTTTAAACTGCCCAAAGACTCATCTAATTTTCCTTATGTTGGGACAAAACCCTAAGTCTCTGAGTATACAGAAATAATTTTTCCTGTTTGCAAAAGCGTAGAAAACCTTGGATGCCTATGGGAGGCAGTGTTGGAGGCGTTAGGTTCCAGATCTCTGGTGTCTGCTAAGGAAGTAGAAAATGTTCTACCAAAGTGAAATCCAGTGTTGAGGGGATGCTATGTCACTTAAAATTTTGGTTTCTATCATATCTCACCAGCCGCTTGTCACTTTACATTTTAAAAGCAACATGTAAACTTTTACTGCGTGGCAGGTGCTTCGGGCGATGTCACAGCCGTGCAGAGTTCAAAGCCAGCGGGTCTCTTTTTACCTGGAGGGTTTCACACGGTGCCTGATCCAGTGTTGGTGTTCAGGGGCCAACGACACCTTCACATCACATCACTAATTACAAAAATAAAACAACAACAGACACAATCTATCAGATGAAGACATTAAACCTGCATGATCATTCTCTAGTTGTAATCTGGATGCAGGAGTTTGCATTAATTTGCACAAGTTCATGTTTCACCAAATCTCTGTTGTGCTGTTAGCTGAAGGCACACAGAAGTATTAATATTATAAACTCAGCATGGGGTAAATCAAAGCATTAATGGCATGTGGTACAAATCTGTCATAATTTTACACTAAATGCATCTATGGCTATAACAAACGATGTGTGAGTAGAAGTATGCTAACATGACAAGCTTTTATCTTTGTATATGTGTGTGTTTGTGTGTTCCTGCCAGCTGCTGATGGAGAGGAGTTTGTGAGTGTTCTCACTGAGCTGCTGTTTGAGCTTCACGTTGCTGCCACACCAGACAAACTCAACAAGGTGATTCTCACACACACACACACACACACACACACACACACACACACACACACACACACCACTTCGACAGCTCCCCTCTCCTGCTGCGGTCTTGGAAGTCATATAAAAGTTATCACCTTTGAAGTCCTACTGCATAATCAAATTCACTTATATAGAACCTACATTAGCATATAATCGTGTAGACGCATATAATTAGCATACATCAGGATGATGATCTCTCACCATGAAGAGCTGATGGGTAGTAATTATGCATCTCCAGGCTCGGATGAGGGCCCATGATTGGGTGAACGAGGTGGAACAGCCTGTCACTACGGAGACAGTTGGCGGGGAAACGCAGGACCAGCCGGGAGGAGAGGCCTTGTCTGTAGAGAACGAAAAGGAGGAGAAGAAGAAAGATGGAGAGGAGCAGGTGGAGGAGATGAAGGGAGAAGAGGAGGAAAAGAAGGAGAAAGAGAACAACCCCAGATCTGTAGAGGTGAGGTCAACTCAACAGTGTGTTATGTGATTTTCTTTTTTTTAACTTAAACACCTTATTCCCTGCCCTGTCACAGCATTTGATTAGATATAGTGATTTTGTGTGTGTGTGTGTGTGTGTGTGTGTGTGTGTGTGTGTGTGTGTGTGTGTGTGTGTGTGTGTGTGTGTGTGTGTGTGTGTGTGGGTTCATCTCCCATTCTCCAGGTTGTCTACCTGTCATCAGTAGGCAGTCTGGCAGAAGTGACGGCTCGCAGTATCGAGCAGCTCCACAAGGTGGCAGAGCTCATCCTCCACGGCCAGGACTTAGAGAAACCAGCCAGAGACCAGGCACACATCCTCGCTAGGTGTGTGTGTTTGCATATATGTGTGGGCATGTATTAGGAGCACTACACTGGGAGAACCAAGTTTTGGTATAATCTCCATATTTTTTTTCCCAGGCTGACATGTGCCATGTGTAAGGAGGTGGAGTGTTTGGCCAGGAAGTTCTCGGACACTATGCTTCTGGTTGGGGTAGGTGAGAGGGACTGTGCTTGTGTTTGTTTGTGAATAGTAGTGTGTTTAAGTGTCCCAGGAAATCCAAACAATTTGTTGGTCTGTCTTTCATTACCCAGCCCTGTCTGAGGCTCCCAGTATTAAGCCCATTTGTTATACTGAAGACACAAATATTTAAAAACGTTATGCTATAGAGAAAAATCAAAAGTTTATATTGCTTGTAATCCCATGTCCCTGTCCCTGTGTTAATAGTTGTCATGTTATATGCCAAAATAAAAATATATTTTTAATGAGATGAGAGATTTCCCCTCTTTTCTCTTCCTGTGAAACATAAAAATATTTAATTATAAATAATGACTCACCTTGAACTCAGGGACGTTTTATTCATTCATTTATTCATGCATTTATTCAATCAAATCTGATTTATTTTTGACGACCACCACATAAAGCCACGTTTGTCCATTAGCTCATGGGTTGTAGCAGCTGGCAGATCAATATTTTAGTAGCAAGTGTGTATTTGGATCTCAGTCAGCAAAAACCTTGTTAACATTTCCAAAGAATGCGGCTGAGGTCTAATTTATGAATTTCTCCCTCGCCTCCCACCTCCTGATCTGTCAGTGCAGGTGAGGGAGGTTTGGGTGGGAGGCAGACACTCTATAGCTGTGTATTTCTCCAGGTTTGCTAAGCACTGTCAATTTTTAAGTGATCCAAACAAATCTCAAGGATTCTATTTGAAGATACAACTATTACCCACCCACATATTTAGTTGCACTGAGAAAAAAATATAAGATAACAGAAGCTGAGGATGTTCGAACTGTTGTTTCACTTTGACTGTGCAGAAAAAAAGTAATTTCCTAAAATAGCAGGACACCGTAGTTTTTAGCCATAGACTCTATAAAGATGGATGTAGCCTGAGTGACGTCACCCATGGGTTTCTGTAGAGCAGTTTTGAAGTTCAGAGTGGGCTACTCCACTGTTGTCATCTTGGCAGTGCCTGACTGCCTAACTCCCAGCTAATCGCAAAATGAATGCAGTGAATGCTGGTTTGTGGCAAGCATGTGTTCACCCATGTGTCACGTGTCACAATCATGCAGTCATATAAAAATTCACCCCCCGTACAGTTGTCATGGAGGAGGTAGAGGAATGGGACTGTTTTCACCTGCAGATTAATATACATTTGGTACAATCGTGATTGTTTACTCGGCAGAGTAGTATATGTGAGAGTGATTCAAAATAAACAATATACATACAAAAGGACGTTTCTATGTTAGAGTTGCAGCGTCTTTTAGAAGCTGGCCATCTATCTTCACCAACAAAGATCCAGCCATATTGTATATATAGGATGTGTTTTGCCCGCTCTGTAAAGAAAACTCTTAAATGCACTGGTTAAATAAAAAACTCTATTCCCATTAAGTCAGTTATTGTTGCCATTGTTTGTTTTTTTCACATTTCATCCATTGTTACTCAAGTAACTTGTTGGCTGGTGAAATAGCGACAGGGTACTCTTCTATGGCAATGAAGGAAAATATCCACCATCTTCCAGCAATATGCAACAAAAGAAAATGTCACGTAGTGAAAGTGTGGCTCATTTATGTGTTTTGGAATATAATGAGGGAATAAGCTACTTGCTACTTATGACAATTGTCAGTTCTTACCTGGAGTTTGTCAACTGTAAGGAAATGTAAAATATAGCCTGCTTTATCCTTTAATATTTGTAGTTTTTGGTGTGTTTTTCCCATTAAAGTATTTATGTTTATCTCACTGCTTTTTCCTGTCTCTCATCTCTCATTTTCTGTCTCTCAGGGCCAGAAGAAAGCAGAGGAGTTGAATCCACTGGTAGACAGTGTGCTGCTAGAGGTGAGATACGCAGATTTTTTGCCTGAAACAATCCTAATTATATATGTATCTCAATTTGTGATAAATGAAACTAATGACGCAGCAGTCTCAGTCTGATCACTGTTAGAAATGTGTTGATCATTGCAAGCGGTGTGATGATTGATCACATTTAACTTGTTAATGGGGAACAAACCTGCGTGAGATGTTTTAAGATATATTAGAATAAATGAAGAAAAAACAAAAGACATTCAAAATAGATTTTAAACACCAGGAAGTTAAATTACACTAAGCATGCAATCAGCATTTTACATTTCAAAAACGGAGCCACAAATAGTGCTCCACAGAATCTTATTTCATGTTTAAATGTTTTATGCTTTAATTCAAAAAGCATTATTCTTTACTAGTGTACTGTATGTTATCTTTTGATACAATTTTCTGCTGTCGTGGAGAATACTATTCTGTTCTATTCTTTATACTCCTCCTGTTTGGTTGATAATGTCCAATATATTTAGGCTCCACATAGTGTTTTTTTTTTTTTTTTAAATACCCACCAATCCCTAAATATGTTAAATTATGCTTTTCCATGTGGGAAATGATGATGATGATTATGATGATGATGATAATGATGATGGGTTTTCCTGTCTACAGGGCTCCAACAGTACCAACTACATCCAGAATGCATTTCAGCTGCTGCTTCCCGTCCTGCAGATCTCCCACATCCAGAGCCAACACTGCCGACCCACCACAGACCCAGCTGCACAGACACAGCACTAACACGCACACACACACACACACACACACACACACACACACACACACACACACACACACACACACACACACACTTACATATGTGCCACCTGCTCACCCGCTTGTCTTAATATATCTATTGTTGTACAGTGACTTATAGAGATTAGTTTATTCCAGATTACACGCTTATCAACATTAAGTGCCGCAGCAACAGGCAGAAGATGTTTAGATATGCAGAATATAATCTTGAAGATAACAATTTAATGAACAGGTACATGTGGTAATGAGCCACATGCAGGTTGTATGTGTGTTTCTTCCACCTTGTATCTCTGAATGTTATTCTGTCTCTGTTTTCCAGTTGATATTTTTGCTTTGAGGAACCAAACGTTGTCGCTGAATCAGTTTCAGCTGTGACTCATTCTGTCTGACAAACAAAGATGTTTCTCTAACATTTCCAAAATACTGAACCAAAAACAAAACATGATAACTGATTGTGTTGAAGGGATTCTACATTAATGTATATTAAGCTTTCTTTGCACTCCTTGTAATTTTAACAGAAAGAACTTTGAATAACACTAATGAAATGTATGTTTTGCTGAATTGTTCTGAAATCTCGACTGAGACAAAACGCCAGTATTAATGATGATACACCACAATCTTTGTTGTTTCTTTTTCTTCTTTTTTTTTACGTTAAATTATATGAAGCGACACTACCTTATATTTCACTCTTATCTAGTTTGATTTGAACAGAAAATACTTTGAATTAGGAAACATTTTGTTCTCCTTCTCCCCTCTTGTGTACACTGATAAAAAGTAGTTTGAAATTTCTTTGGGAAAAAGCAAATAAGTACATTTCCCACCTTGAAGAAGGCAGTAGCCAAAACATGTAGTGTGTTTTAACTTTTTCTTGCCCTCTGGAATAAAGGCTTTTAATATTGTTTTACCAGGATCACTAGATTTACATACGCTTTGATCCTCAGAGGTAAATATATCAACCATTTTCCACTTGACAACTGGTGGATTTTCAGCAGCAAACCTGAGGTGCTCGCAGTGCATCTGTTGTTTGAATATCCAGTGTTAAATTGACTCTTACCTTCCAGCCAGCAGTTATTTAGACCTCTCTCTTCCCCTTCTTTACTCCCCCCCCCCTTTAGAAATACACTGATACAGGCAAGAAAGTTATCAGGCAAAGAACATATTAGTCAGTCCTGTCATAATGTTTTGGCTCCTCACAGCTACTGCAAGATGGGGTAAGATTTTTTATCAGCCGCGCTTCTGCCTTAGAATATGAAATGATTTGTAATGTAATCTGGAAAATATTTTGGGAGCAAAAGTCATTTATTTAACTTTGGACAGTTTACTAATGTGTTTAGACTGCCCTCTAATAAAATGCCCTAAGACTGTTTGAGGATGACATGTTGAAAATAAATACAGTTTAACCATCTTTCATGTGTCTCAGATGTTTTTATTTTCAACATAAAGGTAGGTAGGTGATGCAGTCATTTTTATTTTTCACTTTAGGTCCATTTCTGTGCTCCGCTCCGCTGGCTGCTCCTCTGTGAGGGACGAGGTGGATGGATGGCCACGATGATGCAGATTTGCTAAAGATAGACGAGATAGAAAATGTAATAAACAGACTGGAGTTAGATGATGTTGAAAAAGGCCAGGAGGCAGCGCATCTTAACTCTCAGCTTGAGGTACATTAGATTGCCTGCTACAGTAAATTAATTCAGACTTTACCCATGATGATTATCTTCTAAACTCTGAATATTAAGTATCATCTGCACTAAAACAGGGACCAGATATAGTATCCTCAAAAAGTGAGGATGGAAGCACTAATTCATTTTACACCTCTGCTTCACAATATGTCACAGGGAATATTGTACTTTTTACTCCAGTGCATTTATTTAGCCTTAGTTACGAGTAACTTTGCAGATTTTGAATATTAATACAAAATATAATAATCTCTAATAAAATGCATTTTTATGGACTCAGCAGCAGTACATGAAGTAGTTAAAATTAGCCCCACCTTTGCCTGCTGCAACATTAAAGTCATCCCCACACACTAATGAATCAATAATCAAAACATAATATTGTAATATAGTTTATTATTTTTATTATGATTATTATTATTATTATTAGTAGTAGTAGTAGTAGTAGTAGTAGTAGTAGTAGTAGTGATAGTAGTAGCCTAATAGTAGTAATATTTCGATGCTCATACTTTAGAATTTTTACTAGGGGAAGGTAACAGGGTCTAGCACTAGGACCCAGGCAAAGGGCAGCGTCTATCCAAAGGGGCGGGATCTCACCTAGGTTATACTTCCTGCTTTGAGACACACCTGAGAAGCTACACACCCCTTTGTTTGGTGTTTGATCTGGTAGGGACCTTTTTAAGAGTTTGTGTTTAAGACCATTAAGCTGTAGCCCAAAGAAATGTTACACTTGGTTCATAATATTAACTGAAACTGAAATATTTGTATTTTTAGATTCTTCATGTTGGGCGAGGGACTAACACTTGTGGTTGCTTATCCATATCAGCCACAACACATTGCCCTTGGTATCATTAATCTATGGTCCTTTATCTTCCAGTCACCTGCATGTCTCTGACTCGGAGGGAATCTGTGTTCCAGTCCAGCAAGGTACATATTGCTTTATTTTTGACGTTGCATGCAATGTTTCTTTTGGCATTTCAATGTGCTTCTGTTTAGTGTTCAAATAACAAACTGTGGAAAAACCAACAGTTTTTCACAGTTTCATCATGAGATTGTAGTGTACTTTTTACTGAGTCAGTTGTATGAGCCTTTTTTGTGTTTTTATTCAACTTTTGTTTTTTCTTGTGGGTTTTTTTAGTAGCCCTATCAAATGCAAGCTTTATTGTGTGATTTGGCTCACCCTCTTGCTACATGCGGGTAATTTTGGAGTGGTGTTTTAGATTCAAATTGAACGGCATTAATGTGTCGGCAGACTTTGTGACAAATGCACTAACTTCCTTAAGGGTACAGTCTCGTGCCACATCATTATTTCAATCATGTATGTATTGCTGTCTATCACTCTCTATCACTATCACTGTCTCTATAGGTTCCATTTTACTCTGAATCTAGTGTATCTGATTATTGCCTGATCGCAGATGAATGCAGGACTTTCACTTGTGCCAGAGTTTTTCTGCTCTGTAGTACAGTAAAACAGTCTGAGTACTTCCTCCAACACTGGAGAGTTCTCAATGTGGTCCTCAATGGAAACAAAAATACACACTCCAAGTAGCCTCAGTCAGCTCATATGATTGTTGTAGTGCATTTACCAGTGTAGCAGTGGTCGACATTTCCATCCAGCAGGGTTTCTAAGTCCTCTGAAAAATGCACATGAAGACTATTAACACAGAAACTCACAGATTTCATCTGCATCTGGTCTGATGGATACGTGTGTATGTATGATTCCCTACCCTGAGAGTCTGCTTCTTCAATGGGTGACAGTTCTGTCCATTGGAGAAAAAAAGAAGCAAAGGACTGAAACAACAGATCAAATAATTTTCTTCCAAACTATATGTATACATTTAAGAACTGACCTGACCAAAGCCGGGACCGATAGAAGTGAAGGTCTTCCCCTATTGGACAATAACAGGCCATTAGAATGTCTTCCACTATATAATTATGGAGAATTATTGTGCAATTTACCACAGTTATTTACCCTTGAGAGTGATGACTTCTGTGTGCTTCTTTCCATCTAGTTGAAACATCATCAGAAACATACAGTACATTGGACATCTTCATTATTACACATAATTCTGTTCTGAGAAACAGACTCAGACTGTAAAATCCAGTTTATCTTCATAATTGTCTTTGAGGTCTTGCCTGCTCTGTGCTGAAAAGTGAGCTGATTTTCAGATGAACACAATATGGTCTGATACAGTGACATGTGATTAATATGACTATCAGGAATGTGTTTTAGATTGCATGTACATCAAAATAAATAGAAGGACGTTTGATAATTGACTCATAAACCACTGCAGTAGAAGATTGTCAATTCACCTTGTGTGTAAATTCAAATGCATTTTCACTGACATAATTTGCTGTTGGATAACAGGGTGTAAGAATAACTTAGAGAGAAGTGAGAACATGTGACTCTGGGTTTATAATGCGTGTACACATACTGTTAAAAAGGGAGTAGAGAAGTGTGTTTAAGAAATTAAAACTCAGGAAATTTACCCTTGAACTGCTGACCAGTAAGGTTGTAAACAGGGCTCTTAGTGGGCTTTTCTGACAAAGAACAAAAACAAATTTCAGGTCAACTTCCAAAGATCAAGTATCAACACAAATATCATGTGTTTCTCTGTATCTTACTGCATGAACGTTTGTCCAAGTAGATCTGCCCAAGCACAGTTGTAACTATAGTCAGGAGCACCACACACAGCAGAACCAACCAGAGCACCCTGAATATGCACCACCACTCATCTGGAGGATAGAAAGGGATTCATTAATGATTTTTATGTAAACGATTTATCATTTATTCTATACAATGTGAGAAAACTATAGAAAAGTCTCGCAATTATCCAGAGCTGAAAAAGCACCCTTCGAATTATTAGTTTTGTCTGGTCTCAAACCCAAAGATATTAACTTAAAATTATATAAATGCAAATGTTTGGTAGTTTTGCTTGAAGAGTGACTTTAGCAATCTATTCATTATGAAAATTAATCAAGTAATCAAGTAATTGTCTCAGCACTGACCTGTTCTCCTCATGAGATTTGAAAATTATTTGAAATTCTTATCCAAACACAACAGATACATAGAAAGGGATATAACTGGTGAGCAAGCGATGGGAGAAAAATAAGTACAGGATACTGTGCATAAGGAGATAGACAGAAGACAGAAATAAGAGAAAAGAGAAATAATACTACGAGGTGAAGAATAAGTGCTGTCAAATAAGAGCAGAAAAGGAAAAAGAGTAAATGGAAAAGTGTGGTGGAGATGAGGCAAAAAAATAAAGTGAAATGGATTTCCAGCTTTCGTTGTGTACACTGGAAAATATGACTTAGTCATAGCTTTAAGCATGGAGGAGTGTTGGAGAGCCGACTAGAAAGAGAAAAAAGCCAAAATCAATACAGCCTTGGAGATGCAGTAGATTAAGATGAACTGTAACTCTCGGAAAGTGTGACCGATCATACAGTACACAGACAGGAAGAGAAACAAAGCTGAAATTGGAGAACAGAAGAAGAATTGAGAGAAATTCTTTCTATTGAAAAAAATGATTCCATTGTGGGTTTGAATGAGACTGAATCACTTTCACTTAAATGAAAACTGAGTGGCCTATTTCCTTGTCTCTTCTTGTCTCCTCTCCTCTCTAATCTTAAAATGAAGCCACACTGACCACATGGGGAACAAAGAGGCTCTGCTCTCTCATCCTGACACCAACCTCTCTGTGTCCGTTTCCATGGCAGCTTTTCCTTTGCTGTTGCAGTCGAAACTGTTTGATTGGCGAGCCAAAGGAGACAGCGGCTTTGATTGGCTGCCTCTGAGGTGGGCAGGACAGGGAGACAGCAGTAAAATGCCTTCTGTCCTTCATCACCCTTCCTCTTATCCTCTTCTTCCTCTTGCTCCTCAGGTGTGTGGAGGTCTAAGGAGCTGTCATTACTGTGGCCATACAAGGTGAGATTCAGGGTCGCTGCATCACTGAGTTGAAGCTCTACTGTCACTTCCAGATGTACCTTTTCAGGTGTGGCTAGATAGATAGAAAATTGATTATTATTTATTATCATTATATTTTGAAAAATAGTTATTTACAAAAATGGCTTTAGTTATGTATATCTTTTTAGACAGTGGGCTGTGAAATAATGGGCTATTGTTCTCTTACTTTTTACAGTCATTTCAGTGTCGTCACAGGTTATATTTTGTTTGTCTTTTGATTAAGTGTGCCACATGAAGTTTGACTTATTTTATAGCTGTTGTGAAAAAAAACATAGGCTATGTCTGCTACTATGCTCCCCTGTTTGTACCTTCATAATGATTTAGTGATGTAGGTGTACTGGATCTTTAAAGAGTTCAAATAGATGGGTGCAGACCCAGTAGTTACTCTGAAGGCAAGCTTTAGTCACTTGAATTTGATTCGGGCAGCCATGGGTAGCCAGTGCAGGTTGATGAGTAGCAGAGTGGGATGATCAGCCCAGATGCACTGCCACTTTCTGGACCATTTGCAAGTGTTTCACTGTGCACAAATCGGAGGACTGACAGAAGGGCATTGCAGTAGTTGAGGCAAGAGATAAGCATGGCCTGGACCAAGAGCTGGGTGGCGTACTGAGTCAAGTAAGGTCTGACTTTTCTGATGGTTTATAGTAAAAAACCACCCTCTCCATACACTTAGATAAGATCTAAGTAGAAGTAGTTAAGTTACCTTACCTGTTTGAATGCACCATAACAGATAACAGCATGGTACTTGAAGGAAGAGTATTTGTTTGGAGGCAACGTTGAGTGAATGTGCATTTGTTGGAAATTAGGAGGCCGGTCCCATTTCCTCAGCCGGACATAGGGAGGTATGGGAGAATGTGTAGTTAGTGGAAACCGCAGCTGGGGTAGCAATGTTTTCAGGTTTGATCCTGAAGTCTTTGTGAGCGCCAGAAGCTCAAGGGATAGCCGGATAGCATAGCCATAAATGAAATCAGTTTTATTAACTCCAGACAGTTCATTGGTCCAACAGAGAAGGAGACATGTGAGTGACGTCTGTTGCAGTGAACGGAGATTAGCCAGTTTTCTTAGACCTTTAGCATAATGATACTTTTTACGTATGCCAGATACCACTGGAACGGGGTTGAGGCACATAGCTACAGTGCTAAGTAAGCTCGGTGTTTCAGTGCTCAGAGAAGGTAAGACAGGTTACCTTGTCGGTGGCACTTGCCCAGGTAGACTCGCTGGTCTTTACCTGAGTAGGTCTTCACATGAGGAAGGCTGCACACGAGGGCTCAAGCTTCTACTGACGCTTCAGCGACAGTCTGCTATTGGAATAGCATGAACTGAATTGAACACAGCTTTTCATGCATCAGGATTGATTGCATGCACCTGGGTATGCCTTTCCAGAAATAATGCACAGTTAATGTGCCAAAAATTGATGTGAGGTGAACAGCATTATTTCTCTGCAAAGGTGTCACCACTCAAAATACACTACAAAAACATACAGTTCTCTCGTGGTTGTACCGTGGTGTTCACTTACAAACTATCTTTGGCTTAATACAGACACCAGCTGCAGAGAGCACCGCAACCACAGAAGACAAACTTGTTATTTTTCTTGTTACATTAGTTTCAGCTGATCTAATCTGCTGATGATGATTATCAGGCGAATGTGAGTGTGAGTATTTTGCAGACCAGGAGCTGTAACCAAAATGGAACTAGCTATTGGTTGATTGTTGGGAAATGTCATTGGTTTTGCAAGTATTTAGTAATAAGTAACAGACAAATTTAAACTGACCTGATGATGTTGCTAGATGAAAAGTCAGGGGATCACAAAAGTCATCACAATTTACCCAGAAATGTCTTTAGGATTCATGAATGTCCGGACAAAGTAGTGAGCTGGACAAGCGACCGAGATTGTCGTCCATAGAACCATGCCACTAGTATCACTAAAAACAACGACTTATCTTTAACGTTAGTTGTGCAATACCTGACGATGAGTTGATGTTGTGCAATTCTGCCATGTCCATATCTGTTTGACACATGAACCAGCTCTTTTCTGAATCTTCATGCCCACTTTCGGAGTCCGATACAGGATCTGTCATGTTGCTTTGATTCCCTTGTGTGCAGGCCTGCTCCCACTTTTCTCGCTCCTCAGCCTGAGAAGGGTCACACATATCCGTTCTCTTAATTTCAGCATCCCCGATCTTGCCATTCGCCCCCTTCCTCACCTGATTGCCTCGCTCACAGGGTCGGTAGGGCAGACAGAAGAAGTTAACTTTTGATACTAAAAAGGATAAAGAGAATGAACAAGAGAAAAGTCAGATTTCTCAGTATGAGCGGACTTTAAGTGGAGAGACATCAAAAGGCTCAAAAATCAGAGGAAAGTCTCAAAATGGAAGTTGTTGCCCCCAGTTTATATCTGAAGGCGAGAGGCAGAAAGGGGAAAGCAGAGAGGGAGAGACAAAAAGCAAAACCATTGAAGGCAAACACGTGCACAAGTACAAAGGCTAAAGCATGTTGTTCTCAAAAAGAGAACAAGCTTTTCAAGGCAACACAATACGGAAACATTTTCAAAGCTGCTGTCATTCAGTGTTGTACAGAACTATATTTGAGTCTGATTTTTATCTCAGAAACAAGAAAAATAAAAGGTCGAATCAGAGTGAGAGGAAGAAACAAGACAAAGACTCAACAGAATAAAGTTTAGTTCTTTTTAAAGGTTGGCTTTTGCAAGAACTTGAACAAAGTTTGAACAAAACATAAAGCAAACAGCTCCTCATTTTCAATGCCTCAAAAGGTTGTGAACTGATAGTAAGGACATAGTCCACACGTGGACATAAACAAATAAACACAGACTGACATTGGATGACCCACCTCTGTATAATGTGAAGAATTCTGGGAGGCAGATGATGAAGGTGAGGATCACGAGGATGAACAGTTTAGTCAGTGCTGCTCTTGACATGGTTGCAACATAAGATCACACACACACACGTACACACACACATCTTCATAAGATCACAGGCATGACTTGTGGCTTGTGGAGTCTCCGTCCTCCTCTTAAATAAACACGCTCATTCATACTCCATCACTGCCCATCAGAGTAGCCTTTTGTAGAGTTTAAGAAGCCCTGAGAATATTGTTCATAATTCATGTAGAGGCAGGCGCCCGACGCAACGAGGCACATTCACACAATACGAGGCAAGTCAACACTGCACTTCCTATTACACTTCCTGTCATTTTCTCAGAAAGAGTGAGAAATGGAGAGCTGCACCAAGAGCAAAGAGTTTCTATCAGCAGAATGTAAGTAGAGATGTTGTCGTGTCCCTTCGGGGTCTTGTGTAAGGGACGGTGTGTGAATGCTGATCCTCTCTTCAGAAGAGAGGGAGAGACTATATTAGACGCAAACAAAGATGATCATGTGTTGTTTATGAGTGGACTCTTTGTGTAAAGAGAAATACGATTATGTCTTTCTCTGTCCGTGTAAAACATAGAAAGGGGTTTTTAAAAGAGGAAAATTCGGAACATGTATGGTAGACTGTTGGTGAATCACTGTATCAGTTGCCTGTGTTAAAATGAGGAGAGAAACAAACACCACAATCTTTTTTTTTTTTTCCATGTTTTTCTCTTCATTGTAAGGAACTTTTTTCATGATTATGACTCAGGCTCTCTTACTCAAGTTTTGTCATAATCATGAGATAACGTGACATACTAAGTTATAATTATCAGGGTTTTAATATTGAGATACTAAGTCATAATTCCAAGAACCTTTTCATAATTATGGAATTATATGTCAATTTTCCATTAGTCTTAATTATGAGACCCAAAACGATAATAATGAAAAGGTTTGATACTAAATGATAACTATCAGAAACTTAATGATGGATAACAAAAGATCAAATACAAAGTCATAAATATGAGAAAGTTTATCATAATTATGACTTTGTATCTTATTATTGCAAGATATTATCTCATACTATCTCATCTCAATTTTACGACAGTTTCTCATGGTTATGAAGTAAGAAGTCATAATTATCAGATACTGCAGTAATTCATATCAAATAATTTAATAAGTTAATATATATAATAATATATGTACATCTATTATATTTAGTATATCATTTTGACATATTATGAGAAGGTTTCCGCACAATTATGAGATACCAAATCATAGATATCAGATTAATATGTTAAAGGTCAATGTCAGTTTCTCATGATTCAGATGATTATCAGCTACAATTTTTTTCTTTCTCATGATTATGATTCTCAAAGTTATAATGATTATCAGATATGTCAATAATGAAAATTTGGGTGTGGTTTTAATTTTTCCACGTGGCCTTCCACTGACCTCAGTCGCACTCCTTTAATTAACGGCAGCACTCAGTAGAGAGCTGCCGGGTAATTCTGTTGCTGCTGGGGAGGAATGACCTTTCTGTTCATCTTTTCTTGCTCTACTCTCTTCTGAAAATAATATGTATTTTTTCCTTTGTACCGTCTGACTTGATCTCTGTTGGGTGTTTAGTGTAGCTCAGATTTTATGGTTGGGTTCCTGAGAGCCACTTATCTTGGCGGGACTGGGACCGGCACACACATGCAAACACACTCAGAAGCTCAGACAAACACATACTCAAACACACAAACACGGTGATAGGCATGGCTGGCAGGTGGAGCCTTATCTCCACTCCACAGCAGCTTGCCACTCTCAGGGCTCAGTCGGCAGCTTATAGAAGTGATGGAAGCAGCCAAAACTAAAAAAATACAAAAATCACTTTCTTTGCTTTTAGGTCAAATCAAAGCTGCTCAACACCTCAGGCTTTTCCAAATGTTTGAGTGTATGGCTAAAATCTGTTTATCACTACAGTGTGTGTGTGTGTGTGTGTGTGTGTGTGTGTGTGTGTGTGTGTGTGTGTGTGTGTGTGTGTGTGTGTGTGGTGTGTGTGTGTGTGTGTGTGTGGTGTGTGTGTGTGTGTGTGTGTGTGTGTGTGTGGTGTGTGTGTGTGTGTGGTGTGTGTGTGTGTGTGTGTGTATATCTTCCAGCTAATGTAGCTCTGTGGGAGAAATTCTGTATTCTGGTCCTGAATACAGTCAAACCAAAACATTCCCTCATCTGTATTGTTTTATTTCATGGGTCTGTAATATTTGATAGTTACCAAAAAATGTCTAAGAATTATCCTGGAAAAAAAGAACTGCCTACTTTGGTCATAATTATTGCGAGGATAGAGAGTGTTCGGCTGGTATATTCACAATGAATTATCTATGAATTGGTTCAGTCTTTTACAGTCAGTTTACGGTGAGTAACATTTTATGCACTTTTCAAAACCACTGTGAAAATGCTTGACAGTTTACAAAAAGATGATAAAAGAAGCCTATAAATAAATAATTTAAATCAAGTTGAATTAATAATTAATCACATTTGAAATCAAAGACAAGCACATTGTTTACGAATAGGAAGAAATTGGAGTAAGGAAACATCAATGTTTTTTTCTTTTTCGTCTTTGTTAAATCAGCTTACGAAGGTTGGAAAAAAAATTAAATGTGTTCATAGCCAAGCATACAATGGGGTTTGGATTAGAATGGCTTTGAATTGAATTTTTCTTTTAAGAGAATCATTTTGGAAATGACACACCTGTAATATTAGGTGTTATCAAAATTTCTTTGCTTTCTTTAATCGGAAAATTCCTTTAATTATTTGAACAAGTGGCTCTGCAGTTCAGCCACCATTCACCCTTCAATTCACAAACAGGCTGAAAAGGGTGTGAGTGATGATTTTGGACCACAGGTTGTGATGTGTTTCATGCACTATACAGTAGGATTCACACCACAGACACCTATGTGATAAAGGCTTTTACTGTGAATAATTCTGTATGTCTGTCATGTTCCCTGGGAGATTATTTTGTCCTTTAAGTCAAACTGACTTTATCCACATTTGCATGATTTTCACTTCATCCTTCATTATGAAAAGAGGTTAGATGTATAAAAAAGGTAGAAAGACTGAAGTTTTATTCTCTTCTGTATATTTTATGCTCTGTGTGTCATCTCACAGCTGCACGGCTCCACTCAGATGCTACAAACTGAGAGTTAGAAGATAACGGAGGGGAACAAAACATCTGATCAAAATGTCTGTATCAGCTGTAGTTATAGAGTGAAATCGAGTTTTCCACATTTTTCAGGGAAGCGGCTGGAGTCTCCTTGAAAGCCGGTTCGAAAAACCAAGGGTGTGGACTCGTCTCCTTGTTGTGTTGGTGTGTGTGACTAGTAAACTACTGTGTGATCCTGCTGTGGTTAACTGAAACGCCGCCATTAACAGGAAGATAAACCCTCCTTTTAGTTTCACACAGCGTGACTCCAAGGTAAGATGCCCCTTCACTGCCAAACTTTCATGTTGTTAGTTTGCCAGAAGTGTAATAAATCATAACTGGGGTTGATTGGGTGGAAGTGCCAGCAGATGGACTTGGAAGATGTAAATTTGAGACCGGGCTGAAAATGCCCGGTCTCAAACACTTGTGATTCTGGATGTTATACTCTCTGTTTTAGTGGGTTTTTTCCCTGTAGCAGTAGCAGCAGCAGGGGTTAAGTATGGTGATGTCAGCCGGCTTGTCAGGGTCAGTGTGTCTGACCTTTCGGGGCAAGATATCTTGACAAATAGTGGCCAGATTGCCATCAGAGTTTGTGGGGATAATGACACCCAGGTCATTCATCAAAATTCCCCTTCGCTAACACTGTGTTCCTACACAGATTTTCCTTAAAGGAATTGTTTGCTTTGAAGGTCAGTTAGCCTAGCATAGCATAAAGACTGGAAATAGAGGGAGAGAGCTATCCTGGCTCTGTCTGAAGGCTCCTCTAAAGCTCACTACTTTAGACTAATTCTATCTCATTTTGTTAATCTGTGCAAGTAAAATCACAAATGGTCGTGTTCACACTGTAACTGTTGTAATGATTAAACAAGGAGATGTATAGCTAATATATTAATCAGTGAGCTTTAGAGGTGCTGGTAGGTGGATTTTTTTTTTTAGTGCTGCTATCCACCTAAATGTTTCATTCTCCACAAGATTTCAAAATCTGTAATGGCTTGCCATGAAATTCACTGAGCACATTCAAGCTCCCACGATACATCCTTTGATTTCAATGGCTCCATGACCATTACTGTTTACATTATCGATGTTTCGTCTTATTTAAAGCAAATATACTTACAGTTTTGGCACACCTTCACATCAACTGAATCATTTGACTGGATCAAACAGGTGATTTGTTAACTAGTAATGTGTCTGAAGTATCTGTGACATATAGCCAACTGTGCTCATCTGTCACTGCAGTTAGAGGCTCTGATGATGAACACAACACGGCTGTGCAAATGCTGAATGCTGTGTGTTTTTCTATGTGTGTGTGTGAGCAAAACGGCGAGAAGACAGCAGTCCTTATCAGCACTAAACTTCTCTTCAACATTCAGTAATTTCCTGAACATCAACAGTACATCCTGCCACTACCCTCTAACTGTGTGCAGTGTCGCCTCGGACAGAAATCACTTGAGAGATACTGTATCTGGGCTATTTCTGGAGCTCTGCATTACTGCAGAATCTGATGCAGAGAGTTTAGAGACTGGATGTAACAGCATGAAGAGATTAGGGATTTAGGTACAAGAGAGAATATTTAAGAACAGGCTACGCTCAGCAGGCTAAGCACAGGTTATGGTTGTATTTCAGGCATTAGATGTCGTGTATTTGATCTTCCCATCATGTCGTCACTGTGATGTCTGAACTTAATCCTTGGATCTGCTTTAAATGGACACAGTGATGTTCTCGGATAGACTAAGGCATAAATAGGTAGAGTGATTTGAAATTCCCTCTCATTCTGTTACCCATTTTTGTTTTTTTTTTCATTAGAAAAGGAGAAAAATGAGCAAAGATCAGCTGGAGAGTTGAAACGATACTTCAATTTGAAGATCATCTCCTTTAGGTGATTTTAGTCGTCTAAAAAGTGTTTCGTGGCTGGTTTCAGATGCCAGAACAGTTTATCTTTTGGAAACAGGACATGTTGATGACAAGTGATAATTGCTTGTTTTCTCAAATATTTCTTGTATTTCTTGTATTTTTTTACATAATTTTTTTGTTTCATATTGATGGCCTCTTCTATTCCTACAGTTTTGACATGGATCACTTATGCTCAACTTTTTATTACCTGAGTGATGTGTGTTTTCTTAGTTTATATTTAGTGGCTTAGTGGGCTCTGTAGCTTTATTAACATGGATCTGTGAATATGTTTGTAGATATGTTTGTGTGATGCTTTTACTGAGATTGTTTTGGCAGGAGGCCTCTGATATGTTGTGACCTGTCTTGCTTGTCTTTCTGTTGGTATTTGTCACTGTGCGTTTCTCCTCGAGGAAAAAGTAAAGTTACCTAATTTAATCTAAACTTGCTCAGCTCGCAGTCATCATGCTAATGAGACAGGAAACAGGACCATTCTGTTTCCCCCTCTGCCTACATCTTCATATATTACCTGTGACAAATTTTCCACTTTGCCTCTCATCTAGCATCTTGCATCTCAGGAGAACGCAGCTTGCCTTCCCTCTGCCAACTTTGTAGACATGCAAGCACCTGTAGCTGTAGCGATGGCAATGTCGCTCTTTTGGTCAGTTGTAGTCTTCCCTAATGTTTGGATGTCATACACCCCTGCGGTTTTTACTTTTCTGAGCTCTTTCAGAACCTCTTGTACATTTTGCAGGTGGAAGTCACTACAGACTGTAACCTTATATCGCGTAACATGTCTTAATGGATGTTACAGGCAAATACGGATATAAACGACAGATACAAAATAAAATAAAAAAAAATGTACTCATGGCTCTATAATTCTCTATAACAATTAATCAAAATACAGCGTGAAAACAATGTGACTTGTAATGAATGTATCACCCAAATCTGCGGCCCCCCCTCTGTTTTACAGAGCTTTATAAGGAGTTTCAGCTCATCGGTTAGCTGTCTGACTGACAGCTTTACTCTTTTGATTCACTCTCAACACTCTCATAGTGTTGTGTTTGGCCCCAGAATTGATAGAGACCAAAAAAAGAGCTAAAGGAAGGTGAATCTTGAATAATAATGTTGCTCCCTATCTGTTGCATGTGTAAATGTGCAACTGTTTGCTAACGTGTTGTCAAATGGCCAAAGAAAAAGCAGCGCTTGCAGGTTTTTTTATTTTTATTTTGTAGGTATTTTCTCCTTTCCTAGAATTTTGTGTTAAAAGTCTGCATGTTTAAATGGAGCTTATGGTAGGCTCATTAACTGTGCATTGACTAGGTTATTTTGAAATAATGAGCAGTAGAGAGAAAAATAGTAGAGCAATACTGGGAGGTGAGGTATGAGTAGTGAGCATGTTTTTCCATTAAAAACAGAGGAGGAGGAGGGAGGAGGGAGGAAAGCGAGCATGGTGATTTAGCGCTGTGTCAGCAGTAAGGCGTCACGTAGCTCTACAGAGACAAAGCCACTGTGAAGTTTTTATGATTCTTTATGGAGAAATTACGATGTTTCACAAAGAGATTATCATTATGAGCGAACCTTTAAAGGTGATGAAGGTTTCCAGACTTATCGTGCTCATGCCTCTGATCTGCCACAGTGTTTTACAATATCTGTTTGTGCTCTGAATGCAGTATGACCTCGACACTTTCTCGTCCCTTCCTCAGTGTTTTTCAGCCTCTCTTTCTTTCTCTCTCAGAATCTCAAGGTTTTCATAATCAGCCACATCTTTTGTGTGTGTGTGTGTGTGTGTGTGTGTGTGTGTGTGTGTGTGTGTGTGTGTGTGTGTGTGTGTGTGTGTGTGTTGTGTGTGTGTGTGTGTGTGTGTGTGTGTGTGTGTGTGTGTGTGAGAGAGGCAGTACTTTGCACTTTCAAAGGATAGCACATGCATACACTAAAGTGGGCTAAAGTGGGGTGAATTTACAGGAAGCTCCGAGCCTTCACGGATGCTGCCTTTCTTTTGTATCCCTTTATGTTTTCACCTTCTCCCTGACTCTCTCTCTTTTCTGCCGTAACCTTTTCTGGTGAGAAAATGCCATGTCAATAAAAGCTTTTTAACATGAGGAAAAATCAATGTGCCCCGATTGCCTTTTTTCAAGCGTGCCTGTACCGAACAAATGAGTGGCTTTGCTTCTGTGCAGTGGTTGCTGGGTAAAAATGTTGTTTTTATAAATCAGAATTATCATAGTTTTACATTTTTATTGAAATTAAAATCCACAACAAAAAAAAATCCTATGTACATATGACTTAGTATTAACACTTAATACTTTAAGTGCTTTATTAGTTGCACCATCACACACCATCAACTTTTATTGTCCTGAAAGGGAAAACAAGCTTGAAGGCAGGGTTGCAATAAAAATGCACAATAAAAATGTTTCATACAAACAATAAAAACACAATAAAAACACATTAACATGACGGCTCAATAAAATGCATGATAGATAGGCACAATATATACCCACATCAGTTGTTAAGACCAGACAGTCGATCTCTCCTTGTAACAGTCAATACAAAAGTCTTTTTTGCTCATCTAGAATCATAGTCTGTAATATTCCACTTCATATCAGAGTAGAAATGCATAAAGACAGAGAATACAATTACAAGAATAAAGTTACAATGGACAGGGATTATAATCTCCCCCTCCCCATTTTGGATCACTTGTTATCACATGATTACAGCCTGATACTTAAACTGAGTTGCCATTTTGAGGTTATTATGTTTTGTTTTGTTTTAACCAATCAGAAGCAAGTGACTTGTCCATCATGATAACATCATTTTCAGTTAACGCGGAAGCTGGGGTGGCAGTTGCTGGTAGCGGTTAATGGTTTTCAAAACAGTCTCAGTAATATGTGGGTTTAAGAGTTGTTATTTCAGTATGCGGTGGACTTACAGAGACTTGTACAGCTGCATTTGAACTCAACTCAACTCAACTTCTACACCATTTTTCTGTCAGTTCTCATGAATGTAGCCTGGTGGACGTATTGGAGGTGACAGCACGGCCATGATATCTGGCTGGGGATCTTTGTTGTGTGTCGTTCCCTGTCATCCCTCTGATGTCGTCTCTCTAATGATGACATAAAATCAGCCAAAAATGACTAAGCTAACTACAAGGGAAGATGACATCCTAGTTCTTAATCACACCCACTGAGCACGCACCGGTAAACTGTTTCTTCCTCTGATGAAAACAGCTGGCAGCTGGCACAACACCAGAACTTGCTGAACACTGAAGAAATCTGAAAGAAGTCTGAAACCAGGCTAATGTGGTAACACCTGAGACAGTACCATTAGCAGATTCAGACCTTGAGATGCAGCTGAAAGAAATTAAATGGCCTTCTGAGTTGAGACTGTATCGTCACAGTCTGTTAAAGTTTAGGTTTGCACTAATTGAGTGAAATGATGTTTAATGAGTCTTAAGTTTGTTTAATTTACTAGGTAGAATAAAAACCCTTTTACGATGTGCTACAATACTTTAATTGACTTTACTGCCTTGTGACTTCATTATATTTGTACTGAGCTTGAAAACACTTCTGTAGCATCACGTGGAGGTTTGCGCTCAAATTCCTCTACGGCCTGAAATGAGTCATTGTTAGTGGGTAAGGATAATCTACTCTGTGTGCCTTGCCTCTGGTTTTATTGAGGAAGTTATGTTTTTGTGTGTGTGTGTGTCTGTGTGCATTATTTGTGCCACGATGACCCTGCTATTTATAGAGCTCTACAAGCATGTACTGTAAGAGCTAACTAAAAGATGAACACAACATTTCACTGACTCTTTCTCTGCCTGGCTTCTAAATTGTGTTGTATTTCAAGAGCTGACTATTCTTGTCACATTTTGTAGCACAGCTTGTACAATGAGAAAAAAAACACACACATGAACACAGTTTGTCATGCATGAGGGCAAATTTTATTTTAGGAATTTTATTTTAGGATAGTGTTATTCACAAGTTTTCCAGAAATGGAGCAAGCAGATGTTTGGGCTGGTAGATTTGACATTTCAGTGACACTTGCTGTGAAGATTATTCTGTGAAGTTTAGCGTTGCTTTAGTTTAAAGAAATATCCTGTCATTCAGTGGAGGCGGGTTAATTCTACACTGTTAATTATAATAGTTTTTGGCATGGATAATGATAATCATACATCAGTGAGAACATTCAAGCCATTACATTTTGATTACCATTTTATCACCGATCTCCAGACGCACACACACACACACACACACACACACACACACACACACACACACACACACACACACACACACACACACACACACACACACACACACATATCCTAAATGCTCTCCTCTGTCATTCTTTGATTTCATTCATTCTCTCACCCTTTCAATAAACTCCATGCATGCTAAAAGCTCCCTTGTGCTAAAATATGAAGTACTGAGGGCCAGTTACGAGTTGATAAGTTGCAGTGTCAGCGTCCTCTAAATGCCCCCCCTCCGGTAATTATCCCACCTACTGCTGATTAATGCTTAGTCACTCTGTGCAACAAGGCCTCCTGCCTGTTCCTCCCCCTGCTCCTCATCATTAACACAACCGCCATCCACTCATTCTTATTCTGAATCTGTTTCATCCTGCCACGTTCCTTTTATCCTGCTATTAACCAGGAACTTACTTTTGGCTGTTTGAATGCAGATGGCCCACCATCCACAGTTTAAAAGCTTTTAAATGAAAGTGACCTACACAGGGGAATTTATTCAAAGTACATTTAAGAAACCACCCTCAAACACACTATTCTGACTATGAGACTGTTGCTATAACTTTGTACTTGCCACCGCTGCTGCAGAGATTCGGCAATTGCAAACTCAAGCCTCAAGTATATCGGGGCAAACAGTGCAAGCCTTCAAAAGCTTCTCAAATACACTTTAATTTGACTTTTCTTCAGGTTAGCTGTCTTACAGGACAGCTTCATTTTGAACAGTGAAATCAGTCATAGACTATAGTGTGGAAAAAACAACCTCTGCAACCCTGTAACACTAAAACATCTACTGTACCTACAAATTATAAATGATATAGTTTACAGTTAAATAAATACACACCATCCCTTAACATGTGCATATCATCATTACATCACTCATTCAGTATTTACTTCAGCACTCTTTGCACTCTGCACCACTGCATTCTTGTTTACAAATTACTCATACATTTGACATGAATGTATTTTATGTAGTTGTTTATTTTATGTATTTAAGCTTCCTACATGCATGTAGTTACATACACATCAGCCAAGAGTCTGATTTTTTTTTTTTTTTTTTGTTTGCGTGCACATACTTGGCCAGTTAAGCCGATTCTGATTCTTTGTCTTTCTCCCTCCATTTGATTTGTCTTCTCATCGAATAAAATCAAAGTGGTATAACTCATACTCGTCCTCAGAAGTTCACAGGATAGTTGCACTTATGTTTCTTTAGAAGACAGTGACTTAAACAAACCTTGTCTTCTTTGCTAATTCTTCACCCACACATGTAAACAAACTAGTGTGTGCAGATCAATGTGCAGCTGGCTTGGTCAGCTGGCAGGTTGCCCCGTTAAGTAGATCCCTATACAATAGCTAATTCAGGGGTCCACTCTCAGTGTTTCTTTCAGTCAGGCTCAGTTTGAAATTATGTATGTAACTTAAGTTTCATGGAAAGTTTTAGGAGGCTCACACTGCTTGCTCACATGTTGCCTTGCTGGACCCCACTGTTTTCCAATCTTTGTCTGCCAAGTGCAGAATCAGACCCAGTTTGAAAGACACCACAATTTTCCATTTAACTGTTTTTATTGCCAGTGAATTCCAGGAGTTATTTTATTTTCATTGAAATTGTTTGTGTTTCTACTTTCCTCTCAGTCTGTCTTTTCTACGACTGCTACCACTCTTCTTCTACTGTCTGTTTCTGTTCCAGTCAGTGATTTCCTACATTTAGTTGTTTTGGTTTAGTGATTATACAAATTTTTCTCTCCATATACAGATTGTGACTGGAAGAAAAACCCACAAGGAAGCGTTCGCTCTTTGTATTTAACCCTAACCCTGTTCGAGACAATTTTTTTGCATTTTCAGATAGATAGCATTTTGGGTATGATAGCAAAAATCTCTGCCTCCCTGGTTTACGCAGGTGACAGCAGTGAAAGTGACTAGAGGTAATCAAAGATACACTCATAAGCGATGCTGAAAGTGTGCAGGCAAAGGCAACCTCCTGCTCGCTGCTCCTTTTCTTGTTCATCTCTCTTTTTTTCCACGAAAATAAAACACAGAGGCATCACTTTCAAACACCAACACTAAGTGAAGAATTGATCCAGAATTGATCAGGTGTCGACTGGGTGACTAATTACGTTAAGATTGTGACTCATGGGTCGGGACTGGTTTGAGATTGAGTCGACATTCAGCTCCAGACGGAGTCAGAATTGTACTACATCTTTAACCATGATTATGGTATTCATTGATCACCTTTTAATTCTATTCCTTCACCTCTCTCATTCGATTTTTGTGTCTGTCCAACCCATTCCCTCCCCTCTGTGACTCTGTTGTCTCATAGGTTTATGGATCAATGGTCGTGGGGGGGTAAGGTGACCTTCCTCTGAACGACCAATCCGAGAGCTTCCTGGATAGAGCTCTGTCTCATCTAAAGGCTAAAAATGCTTCACAGGCACTATCTATTTCTTTCACACCATGTGGGAGCACAGTGGACCAGAGAGTACTGGAGAAAAAATTGTGGAGTTGATTGGGGATGGTTTGTCTAATTGGGGGAAAAGCTAGTCTCCTCAATTGTTTTCACTGCAACCACCTTTAGCACAAATTAGGTTTCTGTTTCCATTTCAGACCAAATAAATGTTAGGTTAAGGTTTGGGCTGAGGCATGTATCCATTATGGTTAAAGATTGTGCAAGCCTCTAGGGAATGCTTGTAAATAAATAGAAAAGCCACATAAACCACTGCAAGCATCTGTCTAGCAGAGAGAGGTGTTCAACATGGCAAAATTACAGTGTCAAAAAGAGCTTTACGCAACCTAAAGTTGTACAGTTTATTTTATTATTATATTAACAGTGGATTAAATAATTATGTGTAATGTGAAAGGTGTTTGTGGTAGTGATGGACCCATGATGATCACACAACTCTGCATTTCCCTTCAGCTCTATGGAGCTTTGTAGCATCTTTCAGCTCATTGTTTTGTTTTTACAGCTTAAGTTTTAGTCTTGATTTATAATAGTAAATTTAGATGTTACCGAATAACACACCTAAGCGATGCCATAGCTGACCTCAAAACTGTATGTCAGGGTTATGGTGGCAACATATCCACCACATCAGGACTTTATGAACTGTGATTGACTGCCTGTGTTTTCTCCTACGTTTCAAGCTGAGATTGTTGATAGTGAAGAAAAAGGCTCAGTAATCTGCCCTTTTTCAGTAACAGACATCTAGCAAAATCACCTCCACTCACTGCAAATCCTCTGCTCACTGACTGCTCTCAATCACATTGAATGACTGTAAACAAACACAGTGGCTACACTGCAGTAGCCTCCTACTGAATAACAAGACAAGGCAAAAAAATAACACGGATGTAACTCTATTTCTAACGACGTGCATAGCTGACACTGTCCTCCCATAAAAAACGACCCGATAGGTCGTTTGAACAAGAAGCTTTTTACTAGCCATAGTTATGTTTTATTATTAAGTGACATCTAGCAATCATGTGAGACAGCATCAGTATTTTCCGCAAATGTCAGTGACAAAGTAAGATGACTTTATAGCGGCAAAGTCCATATAGGGAAGCAGTTTGGGTGGATGGATGGGCCGACAAAGCATTGGACATTAACAACGAGGATCACTGTTTGTTTCCCATTGCAAACTGACAATCAATGTTGTTTCTTTTAACCATGACAACAATTGTTCTATATCTTTAACCACGTTTATTATTGTAACCGGCATGACAATCCTCTATCGTTAACCCAAACCATAATCTTATCCCAACATCAACAACAAAGTTGTTTTTGTGACTAAAACTAACCAAATGTTTGCCATAGGATTCTTACAACATAAGAGGGTTAGTTATTTATATCAAGGTGTATCCACATTATTGTGGAAGACCAGCTTTTGCAGCCAATTTGTATTGTGTGTTGCTGCAGCTCTGTGTAGATGTTTGCGGCGTGCTGGGTGGAGCTGCATTGAATTTTGACCCAGCTGTGCTTACCTTTATGGGCACAGCCAGTCACTGTTGACCGCTACATGAACTGAAAGATGGATGAAAAACTAATTAGCCTACCTTTTTTTTTTTTTCCAAAATTCCAGAACTGGACAATTACAATTTGGCCACGTCTCAAGACAAAACAAAAAGGATATTCATTTGGTGAAATGTGAACCAGCAGATGCAGCTGTGTTACGATCTACTGCTAGCAACAATAGCATTGTAGCTATGATTGTGCAGTTTAGTAGAAGCAGCACCGTTGGGAGTTTTAGAGTGGTAAATACTTTACCAACGCAGAGCAAGCAGTGCAAGACCTTTGCTGTAATGTGAATATGCCTTTTCTGTTTTGCTTCACTCTCACCTTTCTCAACAGCTTGATTTTAGCTGCACTGGACAGTTATTTTTAACCAAAAAGCTCTACACTACCTGCCAAACAACACCAAACGGCTGACAATCTCAGCAACTATAGTTGGTGAGCATTTGGCAGTTAAACGGCCAGATATTTTCCTCAGGAGCTGGTGAAGACCAAAATAGAGCTGGAAGGAGTGTATATTGCACTTAAATTAATCAGTTGCCAGAGAACACAAAAGGATGCTTATGTTGCACAATGTCTGCTAGATGTGTAATAAGACAAAAACTTTATAAGGTTATAAATGTCTATATTGTATTACGCTGCCTCCAACTGGCCAAAAAAATTAATTAATTAATGTCGTTGCAGTTGCTGTGTGCTGAGCTCTCTCTGCCACTGTATAAAATAGCTTCGTGAACAAGAGATTTACAATGTCTCTGACATCCAAATCAAGTTGTCCATCATCCTTGATATAAATGTTTCACATTATTCAGAGAGACTCTTTTATGTAGCGGGGAAAAATCCCAGACTCACACACTGGTTTTGCCACAGGGCTCTGATGTGTGTCAATTAATGTATGAAATTCTTGTTCATTTCTATTTTACTTTAATGGATGCCTCAGTTTTCTTGACATTTGATAGAGAATGTTTCAAAGCTTTTAGGCCAATGTGTCACCTCAAATAATTTATCACGGTATCGGGGGACCGTCAGTACCAACATAGCAGCCTCTCCCTCTCACTACTTGTGACACTCTCTCTCTCATTTCTATGGGAGCGATGGGCTGTGATTGGCTTGTGGCTTCAGGGCAGAGTAAATTATTAAGGCGTGCTCTTTCTTTGGCCATAAATGCTCTCTCTCTCTCTTTCCATCTCTCTCCCTTGTGTTTTCGACTTCCTCTCCTCTCGCTCAACAGTCTGCCCATTTAGGAGGAGGGTGAACAGGAAAAGAAGAAGGCTTTGCAGCATGGGGGGAAAATGCAGAAGGGGAAAATAACACAAGACACAAATGTGGTTTGTAATCATGGACAGAAATGGATAAAGAATGTCAGTAGGGAAATGGGGGGAAAAACGAGCTATGCAGCATTACACAGAGAGAGAGAGAGAGAGGGAGGGTCGGTAGTGACAGAGGGAGAGGGACGATGAATTGCACAGCAAGCACTTTGCTATCCTCCACCTGCCACCTGCCCTACACCAAAACCTGAGTGCATCGTGCCAGAGCAAACCCACACCTACCTTATACCTAAGAATAGAGATTATTTTGCTATGCATGCGTTTGTGTATGAGTGCAGTATGTGTGTATGCTCGCAAACTAAACCAAAGAGGGACCAGTTGAGTGTTGCTGTCATTAGAGAGTTGTTAAACTGCCAAATGGGTGAGGGCGGA